>NW_027361908.1:2135000-2180000 GCF_039654945.1 Dendrobates tinctorius | reverse complement strand
CATTGATAAACTATCCTAAGGCTAGGTTGTCAAAGTAGTGGACAACTTCTAATGAATCAAGAGCATCTGTCTTTTGGACATATTTATTCTCAGTAGCACTACAGTAGTTTTGTGAGGCTGCTACCATGATCTGGAATGGGCAGCACTTTGGATGTGGTGTGTTTTTGCTGCATCCAAAACACTACCTTCTATTGATTTACTGCAATCTATTGATGATGACATTTCTATGGCAGAGACTAGAGTTTCCTCAAGAAAATGATATACTGCAGTCTGGAAAGACTCACTGCTTGTCAGTGTTGGTGTTTGAGCCACAGTCACATATGCATGCACAGTGGACATAGGTTTTCTAGAAATCTCATCCACTATACTGTAACAACTGACCACTGCAGTTTTGACACTGCATAAATACACCGTCAAAACCGCAGAAATTCCTGATTGTGGGAACATACAGTTAAGGCCTCCTGAGGCTTGTTTAAGAATAAGAGTATGTGCACACGTTGTGGATTTGGCTGCAGATTTTTCCACTCTGATTTGGCTGAATCCACAGGTAAAATGACCTGTTTCTCTAGTCACCTTCCACAACAGCCATATCAGAGGATGTCTCCCTGCCCTAATGGGGGACAGGAAATGCACATGAGGTTAAATAACCCTCCCCTTCCTACTACCTCAAGTATTTTTCCTGTCCCCTATGGGGCATGAAGAGGTCCGGATAGTGCTGCTGTGGCCGGCGACCGGACGCACTACACTGAATACCTGGAAGCCGACGGTCGGGGGCTCCGCTCTCCTCCGTGTCACAGGCCGCTCCAGTCTCTGCTGCAGCGCGACTCAGGACCTCCACCTGCCTCAGAATTTTCCACAGCATGTGCACAGCGGATTTGTTTTCATTGGGTTACATGGTACTGTACACTGTATGGGGAAAACAGCTGCAGATCTGCAGGGGCAAATCTGCTGCAAATCCACAGCCAAATCCGCAACATGTGCACAGACCTTAAGGGATCAAACTGCATCATGAAAACAAAACGCCAGAGAAGTCAAGGATAAAGTTGTGGAGAAGAGTAAAAAGCAGGACTGGGTTAAAAATAAAAATAATCCAAGCTATGGACATCTTGCAGCGCACTGCTCAATTATCCAAAAAGGGAAATAGTATAGCACAACTGTAAACCTGCAAGACATAGCTGTCCATCTAAAATGATATCCCAAACATGGAGCACACTAATTAGAGAAGCATCAAAAATGCCCAGGGTCACCTTGGAGATGATTCAGAGACTCACTGCTTAGGTGGGAGAGTCTGTTCACAAGACTTATCATATACTGTGCAAATCTGGCCTTTATAGCAAAGGGTGCATTTTTTTTGGTTTTTTTTTTTCTTTTTTCAGTAGTGGCTAGGAAGCTGGTCAGAGTTGATGGTAAGATGGATGAAGGAAAACCTGTTAAGATGCAAAACACTTGGCTGGGGCATATGTTTTCCCTTCCAGCAGGACATTGACCCTAAGGGTGTGTGCACACGCTGCAGTTTTTGCTGCGGTGTACAGTAGCATTCAAACCTATGAAAAAAAACCACTGTGCAGATGCTGCAGATTTTTCCACACGGATTTGCAGCAGTTTCAAAACCGCAGAAAGAATTGACATGTCAATTCTTTCTGCGGATTCTGCTGCGGTTTGGCATCTCCTCCATTGAGGAGATGCAAAACCACATGCTAATTCACAAGTAAAACCGCAGATCTTTTGACCTGCAGATTTACCTGCGGATTTTACAAAATCCACGCGGCCAAATCCGCACTGCAATCCGCAGCGTGTGCACACACCCTAAATGGCCAGAGCTACAAATACCAATGTGTCAAATTTTCAGATTTCTATTTTTAAAATTAGAAATTGATGTATCACTGTCTCTACACTTCAAATACTTGATACTTCTGCAGATCACAATTTCAAATCAAACTTAAGCTTGTGGGTGTAATAAGAAAAATGTAGAAAAGTTCATGGGGTGGGGGGGATAATTTTCAAAACAATGTAGATATTATATGGAAAGGCACTACTAGTTTGTTTTGGTGTGACATGTGAACATGACACATGAAGCTATAACTTCCTCAGTTAACTTCATGGGAATAGACAGAATTGAGAGATGCCTTTAGAGGGGGATTATGATCGGCTGATGGTTTCATGTTGTATGTGGATATTTTGCGATTAAGTAAAACTGTCAGGTTTCAATGAACCACTCAACATTGGTGGCTTTATATAATGATCAGGGACTCTAGGGCTTAGTATACGCAACTGATATCCACTCTCTGTCTGACAAACCTGACAATAGAAAAGTGAATTAAATAAAACTACAACTTTATTCAAGAATAACAATATAGTGGGATGGGGAATCAAGGTTGTCTATAAAGAATTGGCTAAAATTTAATGGGTCCTACAAATGTGGTATCAATCAATGTAATACATGTAGATGTATCTAAATCTTTAATTGATGGGACACAAATTTTTAATATAAATCACTATCCACAGCAAATTGTGGTTTATCAAATACAATGTTCTATCTGTAATTTATATTGGCTGTACCATGAGGAAACTTAAACCCATATAGCAGAGAATATTAGAGGTGCAAAAAATAAAGCAATGCCATACGCAATACTTCTATGGTTGCAAAACATTGCATTTCCAAACATAATGGTAATACAAATTGACTATCCATTGTCGGCATAGAGCAAGAAATAATCATAGGAGGTGACATGCGTAGACGCCTGTTAACCAGAGAAGCGTTCTGGATCTATAACTTGGATGAGATATTCTAAGGGCTTAAACAAAAGAAATGAGCTAATGTTTCATTATTTTCAAGTTTTACTTGTTTGCATGGTTTTACAGCATTGTTATATTGTATCTAGGGTAATAGGTTCCAATTCAGGACCTTAAACGAAATGAGTCACCTGACACACTCCCACAACTCTATTGGCTATTGTTGCCTTTATATCCTATGCTGTTAACCTAAGGTCAGCTATGATAAAGATCCAGCTGTGATCAAAATATGTTGCTGTATTACCTGCACTCTTGTGCGCATTTCTTTATTATGGAGGATTTTTTTCTGCCTTACCACTGTTTTAAATTTTTGAATAAAGCAATAAACTTTATGGTGCTGGAACATAATTCCTCTTGTCCTTCAGTTATCTTCACGTGTGGTCTGTACAGAGTTCTGAGCACCTGTGGCAGATGGTGAACTGGCTTGGGCTCTAGCCCATTATTCTAGAGGTCTGTCTTTAACCAGGCCTCACTGCATTTGACTGAAATAATCAGTGGGTAGTAAAACATACAAAATTGAAGTCTACAGAATTTGTTAGAATGTTAATTTTAATTTATAATCAACTTGAATGGTAGCCCATCTATTAACACTGTTATTTCTCAGATCTCAAAGGATACCAGGAATTCATCCTTGCAGTCCCAACAAATATAAGAAGTACAGTCGGAGGTCTTGGGATATGCAGGTTAAACTCTGGAGGCGATCACTTCATGCGTGGGATCCCCCAGTGGAGGTCCCATTTCAGTAAGTAGGAGAGACTCTAAGTTAATTCTGTACTAGTAGTAACATAATCTTATGCCAATGTAGCTAACTGCGTGCATTGGGTGTACTCGTAAATCAAACTGAGTTATTTTATTTGATTGACCAAAATGTCTTTTTGTTATCTTAGAAGGCTGTATTAAAATGAATCTGTAGTTTCAATACTTGCATAAATCACTAGTGCAATATAATATAGGAATATTTAATCTTATTAAAATGTCATTCTTTCCCAATTTAACTGCCATCCCCTTGTTTTCTGAATTTGTCATTCACTTTAGGAAAAAATGACAAATCTGTCTTGCTCATGCAAGATGGAATGCTAGATCTTCATAGCATGATGTAACAGACCATTATACTCTAAGGAGAAGTGAGGAGCATGGTGAGGAAACAGATCATAACACTTCACCCCAGAGTTGTATTCACATCCTGACATCTCATTACTGCTTTGTAATTTCCTCCATGTTGCTAATGCTTGTCTTTAGTAAAGAGTAGGAGTAACTGATGTATGGCAAAGATCATAGCAGGCAGTCTCCTATTGCTAGCTCAGTGTGAACGGTAAATCAAGAGCACAAGCCAACAAAAGGGTAAGCTGGTAAAAAATGCAAGTCATATAATGGTGAGGAATTGTGCTAGTTCTCATACACTCATCACTACTATATTCTGAAGTTACCTGAAAGTACAGTTATACTTTAAGTTGACACCGACATGCCTGTCTTGCAGGAAAGAGAATTATGATCCATCACACAGTTTCTCTAATCCTTGGCTTAATGGTACAGAGACCTTTCAAGGTTTAGCAGCTGATCTGTTTGATCTGCAGGTAATGGTGACATCAGTTTGTGAATATTAAAAGAAATCTGTAGTTGGCTTTAAGTCTCAGTCTTGCTAGTGATCAACTTGAATGTGGTTGAAGCATTTAGATTGCCATTAGAGATGCACTGAGCGCACTAAATCTATGCTGCCACAGTATGTTTCCAAAATGTAGTTGCAGCTTGAAGGAAGTGGGAGGGAAAGTAGGCAGTTGGTGCTGGGGGCCTGAGCAGTGAGGAGCTCAGCCCTGGACCAGCTGACAGTAGGAAGCTTCAGTGGAAGAGAGAAAGGGGTCCTAGGGGTACAGGTAGTGAGGAATCCACCCGTGGGGCCCTCATCCACGCCAACTGTAGTCAGGTGGATGAACCAGGTTGCAGTTAGGGGACCAGCCCCAGACTAGTGGAGAAACTAAGGACTCGGCTAGCTAACAGGAGGTCGCAGTATCTGTGTGCTGCAGCCACACCCAACACATTCGTGGAAAAGGCAGCTGGATAGGATCCAGGGGACCTAGAGCACGTAGCCCGACAAGATCCAAGGCTGCTGGATTGGGACTGATAAGGGGCAGGAGAGGAGGGAGCCAGCGCAGTGAGACAGCCAGGAAAGGAACATCTGAAGGGGGTTCTGACAGTGTACCCCAAATTACCTGAGCTGGCTAGACCATGACCCTGAGGACAGCATCCTGGCTTGGGATTGTAACTTCAGAACTGTGAGTAAAACCTGTGAAGACTGCACACTGCTGTCCTCCAATTTACTGCATCACTTGTCCTACACTACAACCACAATCGTATCGTACTGCAACTGCCCTGGGGTTTAGCTCTACCTGTGGAGAGCTGTAACAACTCTGCTGCATCCACAATCAGCCCCAGCGGTCTCCTCAAGCAGCATCTGCTAACATCTCCTATATGCCAAGTACCACGGGTGGTGTTAAGAATCATCTCTTATAAACTTTATTTCCCCTTTTTATAATCTTCATTGGATGCCAAGGGCCGGGTCACTGCCGCCGTGACACATCCCCTTAAGAACCGGCCCAGTGCTCCGCGCTGCATGTCTGACTGCCGCACCTCTGTGTCCAGAGGATGCTTCATGTATACCAGAATGGCCTTTGAATCTGGTACCCTTAGTGACAGTGGGTGGTGAGTGATCTTTGTGAATATCACAATGTTAACAGTCTCCCCCCCCCCCCCCCCCCCCTCGTTTTTGTTTAAGCACTAGAAGGCCTAAAAAAGCTAGTGTTAATAGTGTGAGCTATGTAAAACCCTACTAGCAGTGGATTGGAAAGTCTGTTCAGCAAACCCCCCACTCCACCCCTACTATGTCTCAAAGCTTGGATCTGTCATCAGCACTATAGTGGCTCCCTAAAACCCTTTATTTTTTTTTTATTTTTTTTTTTTTTTAAGATGAAAATCTAGAAGTCCCTCCTGAAGCTGACATGTCCTTATTCCCCTTCTGATATCCATGAATCTTCGGGCAGAGACATGGGAGACAGACCGCTTTCTGGTAGATATTGATTGACTAGTCAAAGCCATAGTCAACAATGGGCCTAAAAAAGATGGCTAAATCCCTAGAAGATGTGATGTTAAGAGGGTTGGAGCAGAGACCTATTTATCATTTTACATGACTGCCTGGATCTTGCTATAAACAAAGACTTTGGGATTATGAACTGGTGCCTTGCACTATTTTCAAAAAGATGTCTGTTTGAGACGGACTTGTAGCCGTGGGAAAAGTTCCCTAGGATTGATGGGCTTTATCAAAATCCTCAGAGGTTGGCCCTACTCTTTTGAAGATTCTGGGATCCTAATAAATCCACTGGCTGTAAAAGTAGATGGATACCTGAAACGTGGAAAGCAGCAGTGCTCTGAAGTCGGTGATTGCTTGAACCTGTATTGCCATTCCCTTATTGGATGATACCTTAAAGGCCAAGAACGGCTTGCACTTTTTTTTTTTTTTTTTTTTTTCACCCAACTCCCCAGGTGATACAAGGAAAAATGCATTTCAGAGGAAAAGATAAAATAGGGGATGTCCTTCAGGTGAGAAAAGGAAAGTCCAAAAGTAGGAAAGCCCAGACTTGTGCTCAGAGGTCCCTCTTCAACATCCAAGAAATCCACTTAATGACACTAGGCTAAAAGTAGGGGGAAGACTTCCCTCTTCACCCAGGCCTGAGAGAACATTAAGTCATCAGAAGAACTGCTAGCCCTAGAGATGGAAGTCTTGGGCTTGATGGGGAAATGCATTCTGTGTGATGTTCCAGAATGTTAATTCACAACCTTCATCAGTCTGAAGAACTTGAACTGATGGATAAAATCAGACTTTCAAAATGGTATCGGTGAGCACAGCCATAACTGCTTTTTCACAACTGTTTCATAGTGGATGTTGACTTAGAGTGCCTATCACATCCCAATTCATCTATACCATGAAAGGTGCCTGAGTGGCCATGCATGGGAGGGAAATCAGGCATTACTAATTCAGAGCCCTTCCCTTCAGTTTGTCAGTGGCTCTAAAGATCTCCACCAAGGTAGTAGCCAAGATGACTGCTTACCTTCACATCCGGAACACCATTATCGTTCCTTAGACTACTTCCTCATAGTGGGGAAATCTCAGAACTAAGATGAGTCCTCTTAGAAGATCTTGGCTGGATAGTGAGCTCTCATAAGTTGAGGCTAAATCCATTAAGAATTCACAAGCCCCATTCTAAATTCCAAACTCAAGACTTGTCTTAACCAAAGTGGTAGATCTTTCCTCGGCAGCAATAGAAGTTCCAGGAATTGCCCTATGGGGGGCAAGGTCACGATTAGGAACCCTAATGTCCCACATCCCAGTGGTGAGGTGGCCCAGCTCCACAGTCAATGTTGGGGGGGGTTGCATAGGCCCCAGGGGGCCCCAGCCAGTGGCATGCTGCTAACAGTGGTACGCCACGTGACTGCTCTAAGGCCAGTGAGTAAGAGCAGCCCAGCGCTCTGCTGCCCCTCTTCCCCCGCAAGGTGCATTCAATTTATCATACACTGATACAGTTGAAAAAGCGGTGATGGAGGGAGCATCAGATGGCACTCCCTCTCCCATCACTCCCCCTATGCTTCTGACTCGGCAGGTGTGCAATGTCACTTCATGTGCTGCAGAAGCCAGAGCAGTGGGGAAACTGGGAGAGGTAAGGTGTCCTTTATACTGTGTACTACTGCTGGACTGTAGGGTTGCATAATAGCATGTGGATGCATTTTACTGTGGTCAGGAGTTGCATTATACTGTGTGGGAGAAGGGAGATGGGGACTGCATTATACTGTGGGTGCTGCATTATACTAGGACTATGGGGTGTATTATACTGAATGTGCTAAATGCTGCCTACTCATTAAGTGATTTGATTGTTGTAACAAATCATGGTTGTAAGCAGCACATCGCCTGGTGAATACTGCAGACATGTTAACATGATCAATCTGTCCCCATACAGTATCTACAACTGATTGTTCTGTCAGTCATGGTTTTTCCTGGCCTCTTTATACCGGCTGAGGAACAAGGCGTTGAACGACTTCATAATTGTCACACTCTTAACGGCCTGATCTCTTGCAAAAAGGACATTTAGAAGGATGGGTTGAACTTTAGAAATGAGAAACTTCCTCTTGTGGTGCAGACAGGGCAAGCCTAAAGCTGGTGTCACACATAGCAACTTGCCAGTGATCCCGACAACGATATCAACGTGTCAGGATCGCTGGTAAGTTGCTATGTGATCGCTGGTGAGCTGTCAGACAGCTTCACCAGCAATTAGCACAGCGACGCCACACATGGGCCATCGCTGTGTTCGTTAGCATTGATGCCATGGATCCATGTAAAATATAGAAATAAAATAAATTCTCACCTTCCGACGTCCCGCACAGCATTCCCCCTTCTCTCCACGCTCCGGTCCCAGTAATCCTTTGCGAGAATTACTGCGATGACGTCAGTTCTCGCAGAATCACGAAGTCTCGCGGTCATTCTTGCAAAGGATTACTGGGACCGAGTGTGGAGAGAGGCGGGAATGTTGCACGGGATGCCGGAAGGTGAGAATAACAATATTTTCTATTTTACAGCTGATCGCTGGTCTCCCGCCTGTCACACGCAGCGATGCGTGCTGGCCAGCGGGAGATCAGCAACGAAAAAAATGTCCAGAGGTTTCTTGCAGCGATCAGCGATACCGGCAGGGGGGCCGATCTCTGTCACACACAGCGATCTCGCTGGTGAGATCGCTGTTGTGTCACAACTTGTGACTCAGCAGCAATCTCGCTAGTGAGATCGCTATGTGTGACTGGGCCTTAACATGGGTCCAATGGATATAGCCAGCAATTGACATGTCATATCAACCACCAGGGGAACAAGGTCCCACTCACTAATGGAAGCAGAAAATGGACTCTTCCAGCTGGCAGAGCATCTTTTGTCCCCAACGGTGTTGCACAAAAAGGGGACAGAATATAAAAACAGACTTTCTAAGCTACATTGGACTCAACTCCCAGAAATACCCTTGTTTGCTGACAAACAGAACAAGAAAGTGGAAAAATTCTGTTCTCTAAACCCAAGGGGAAAAGTATGAGGTAGATGCACTTCAGATCCCCTGGAACTTCATGATTGCATGACTTTCCTCTGATGGCAATCCCAGCAGTCACAAAGATCAGATGAGGGTGATTCTAATTGCTCCTTTCTGACCAAAAGACAATGGTTTTTCCCCATTGATTGTCAGTTTCAGATCCATGGATTCTTCCGAAGAGCCCAGAACATCAGTCCAGTATGCCACACTCATGAAGGGCTTCCATCTAGCAGCATGGAATCTGAGAGGGCAATCCGGAGTTGGAAAGGTTATACTCCTGGGATAATCTCCACCTTAAGGAGCAGAAGGCCTATAACAAATTTACAGTAGAATGTGGAGAGAACTTCTGGAATCTTCAGTGAAAGCTTTGGGGGGAGAAAAAGTTCTGTCCTAGAGTTTCTCCAGAGGGGGTTTGAGCTAGGGTTGGTTACCAGTACCCTCAAGGTTCTGTTTTCAGCCTTGGGTGCCTTACACTTATTAGATGCAAGATGACTAAATATCAAGGTTCATAAAATCCTGTGGCTCCAGGCCAGTCCCAAATTCCAAGCGTCTACCCATGAGAGCTAAACTTGGTCAATGCCTCCAGTACCAAAGATCTATTTGAGGTGAGCCCTTTACAGGAGATGTCAGATTAGTATCTTGTCCTTTAAAACTATTATATTGGTGGCACGGACTTCAACCTGCAGGTGAGCAATATTCAGGGCTTTTCAATAAATGCTCTGTATATGCAGATGAGGATAGGATTATATTAAGAACTATTCCCAAGGTAGCCTTAACATTTTATAGGAGTCAAGAGATTGTTCTGCCCTGCTTCTGTAATAACTCTAGGAATTTGGAGGAGGAATAACTTCAATCTGTTAGAATATATATGTACTCTAACGGTGTTCTTCTATGTACTCTAGCTAGTCAGTGGAAGATTAGTCCTTGCTTGTAGCCTTTTGGGGTAACAGGGTATGGGGTATTAAAAGTACCATTGTAATGTGGCTCAACGAGACCATAATCTGGTCTATTCTGCTAGCGGTGCTCTGGTTCCTGAGGGCATCAAGGTGGATTTGGGATTTATCAATTTGATCAGAATTGTAAGGCCTGCTACCTGGCCGCTCTATTTTCTTTAAGCACTACAGGCTGGATCTATTCTCCTCTGCTAAATTAATGTTTTGGTAGAAGGGTCCTGCAAGTGGTGGTCCCTTTTGAAGGTGTATCAGTTTCTTCAGAAATCTCTCTGGTGTGCTGTCATGGGTAAAGGGGAAACGCCAAAGTTACTTACCAGTTTTTTTTTTTTTTTTTGTTTTGGTTTTTTTTGTTTTTTTTTTTTGTGTGGTGTCAGTTATGTGTATAACTTGTCTGGAGGTCCTCTCATGCTTTTTCTGCCCAGGAGGCATAATCACAGTGACTAGCTATGGAATGATGGTGTGAGAAACATGGTGCTCTGACCGGTGGTATTACTCTTGTGGCCAATCAGAGCAGTTGTTGGTTCTCGTGCTGTCATGCAGATGACAGTATGGGAAACATCCAGTGTTCGGGGTGCCAAACCCAAACTGTAACACTGACTTCCTGGTGAAGTCACTGTTTAGGGTTCATACCCAAACAGGTGTTCGGTACAGACCCCCAAACATTACGGTTTGGGTTCGCCCATCTCTAGTGATAAGAAGTTGAATAAAATGATACCTTGATATATGCAATCGGATTTCTATATTCCCTTATGGATGGCTTAGGAGAACTTAATCCAACTGACAGATCTCCTTTTTAAATGATGGCACCTTCTAAACACTAAGCGTTAGTTCTTTAACTTTCAGCTAATCTGCCCCAGCAATTGCTTGTTTAATGTTTTTACATGACTGTAAAATTATTGCATAATTAAAATATTAGTTTGCTTGTTTTGTGCTATTTGAGACTCACTAAGGTCTTTGTTTTTTTTTTTTTTTTGTTTTTTTTTTTTCCCTTCATTTCCTCCCAGATTTCTGATGTACATAATATGGGCTGTCCTCCAGAAGACCCATCTCGGAGTTACTACAACTGGTTACAGTACTGTGGCCGTACAGAACCCTTTAGTTATCCATATTGGTTAGGGCAATAGTCATTGCTGAAGATGGAAATAAATGTTGCCCTGTTCATCCTGCCACTGCTTGAAGTACAGCTCTGATGGTTTGCACACAATCATGGACAAAATACTTTGGTTTTTACCACATTCTTTATACTAGTCATACACTTAGTATGTGTTTAATGCAAAACTTGATACATTTTGTGCACTTTTCTGCCCAATTATATTTTGACTTGTACATGGATTAATCATATGCTCAATCACTCTTCCATCAATGTCTTGGTAAATCGGGTCCTCTTTTGGCATGGTGGAATAACCTACAACCACTGTTTGTAAATCACTTATGTAAATGTTTAATGCCATTTCCAAGTGGAAATTTTCTATTATGACTACAAATGTGGTATATTCTAGGTGTGTGTGCACTAAATTGGTGGTGAAATTGCAGGAGCCATGTTTAGTTTCTGCCTTTTTTAATTAATTATAAATGACACAATAATTTATTTACAAGATGCAATGTGGTATTGTCTTTTATTTTTTTTGGAAATGTTGTGTGCAGTACTACATTTCACATGGAAATGTACATGAAGAAACGAGCACTGAACACCACTATTGGACTATGAAGCTTTATGAAGAATTTTGCCATATGTTGTTGGGAGAGAAGATGCTCCTGGAAAATGAAAGCCATGCTTTTGTATATTTTCTTACATTACTAATTATAGTGGGTAAGATCACTCCTATGTACACTTGATGTGCTTATAAATGTATGGAGGGATGTTGCAAATTTGAAAAAATAAAACTTCTTAACCTGTGTTGCCTTGACTAGAGTATTGTAATCTCTGAAATTTGGTCACAATTTACTGTTAGTTACACTCGTAGCTTATTCTACTGCTGTCAGATTAGGTATAAACTGAAAGATTGATTATACTGAAGTGACCTAATCAAGTTGACTGTCTGTGCCACCACAGTAAAGCCCCCGTTATATACTGCGATATCGCTGTAAAGTCACCGATTTTGAGACATAGCAGCGATATTGCTAGCGATATCGCTACATGTGATACTTGCCTCCGACCGGCTCCCCCGCTGATTATCGCTGGTCGCGCGAGAAGGTCCTGGATCATTTCTCGTCGGGCGCTTCCTGTGGCGCCGACTAGCGACGCGTGGGCGGGAGCACGTCAGGATCGCCGCATCTGACGGGTAAGTAGCGACCCCTGACCCCAGCAATGTCGCTGGTGAGATCTGCCTGTGTGGCAGCTCACTAGCGACCACTTAGCGATGCACCAGCGATCCATATCTTTGTCGGGATCGCTAAGTGTAATGGTACCCAAAGAGGGGTAAAGGACACTTTTAATACTTTACCCCCCTGTTTTGACACTGCAAATCATAGTGACTTAAGAGGTAGTCCACTATTGACCATAGTGCAGGGCTTGACAAAAAGGATTGCTACTTGCTAGGTAGTGGGGGACAATGGTTACACTTTTACATGTAGCTCTAATGAAGGTTGAATGCCTGGAAAGATCTAGATATACATCAATACCAGATGGCAGCAGTATCCCTTTTATTAAGATTGCTGTACCAAGTATCATAGCATAATGCTACTCTAGACAGGAAAGTCTACAAGTTATGGAAGCTAATCTACACCTATGGTGAGAATTTCCCAACATATGCCTTTACATAAAACGTGTTTCACAGACTTAACCTAACCTTTAACTAAAAGGGCACTTTTACAAAATTTTTCATGTTGGCCTTGACACAGTTACATCCTGACAGAGTACAAGGCTCATGTTTATACCACTCCCCTCATTGTTGCAGAGATATTGGCAACAAAAGTGAAAGTGGACCTAATTTGGATAGCTTTCACTGGAGGCATGTACTTATCTTTAGGAGTTGATATCTGATAACTTAAATCCAAATGGGTGTTGACACATTACTTGCCAAATACATTGCTCAAAATAAAGGAACATGAAAATACAACATCCTTAATATTAATGAATGAAATATTCCATTTGCATATTTTCATTCTTTACATGGTAAAATGTGTTAAACAATAACATAAAAATGATCAATGTAAATCAACAATATCCCATTGAGTTATGGATTTGGATTGATACTCAAATCATAGTGGAAAATCAAATTACAGGCTTATCCAACTTCAGTGGGAGTACCACAAGACAAGGAAATGCTCCCTTCATAAAGGAGGTAGCAGTCCAGCTCCTGGGTTGTTGCCCTCCTATATTCCCCCCCCCCCCCCTCCCATTCTCCTGGTGTACTGACATGTCTCCTGGTATCTGCTCCATGCTCTGGACACTGTGCTGACAAATACAGCTATCCTTCTTACTACAGCTCACATTGATGTGCCATCCTGTATGAGCTGCACTACCTGAGCAACTGCTATGGGTTGTGGACACTGCCTCATGCTACTGTACCTTTATGGGTGAGAACATTTACATTATAGAGCCTAATGTCCTTGTCTTAAGGCATTTCCACTGACACTGGACCAGCCTGTAATTTAGTTTTTCCACTTTGCTTTTGATTAACATTCCAAATCCAGACCTCATGGGATATAACTGATTTACATTTATAATTTGTTTTCTCAACACATCCCACCATGTAAAGAATAAAGACTTACAACTAGTATTTCATTCAGTGATATATTGCATGTGGTATTAGTGGTTCCTTTATTTTTCTTTTGAGCAGTGTATTTTAATTGCTAATGTTAATACCAGAGGTGTTAACTGAAAATTCTGCTTTATAGCCTCTATTACATGGTGTCCAGTTCCATATGGAAAAACTGACATCTCTACAATTAGAAGGCAAACTATAAATCATTAAAAGGTGTGCTTGAGGAATAAAGGGTTCAGTATTGGACTGGTAAATATTTATGCAGGTTGGGGGGGGTAAAATATTTGCCTTTCTCTACAAGTGGACATCCCATGCTACACAACTTCCTTCTAGAATATTGTTTGTATATAAAACTAAGGCTGCACTGATGCATTACAAAGTCGTTTTTTTTGTATTGTCAGAAATCCAGGCTCCTGTTTCCTGGATTTCTGTTGTCTTTTCTAGTTTGAATTTTCAGGACTGCTGACATTGGTAAGTCCTGTGCGGACTTCAAACATCAACCAAAGTTTCTAGGATTCAGTTTATGGCTGGCAAGAATGGAAATCATATGCCTATGTATTTTTAACGTGCTGAAAAGAGAAACACAAATTTACACATGAAAGGACTATACTGATGAAGCCTGTAAATTAAACAGGTGCTCCAAGTCTAACAGGCAAATGGGGAAACCCATTAAAGTGTTTTATCAACCCAGTTTAGTCACTTCATTTTTTTTTTTTTTTAATTTTCAAGCCTGGCAATTCTCATTTAAGATCTTGATCCCCTTCCTTATTCCAAAATCCTGTTTCTGCCTTTCTACTTGTCCCTTTTTTTTGTTTTAATAAAGGTGGGTTCACCAAATAGATTACTGTGTGAAAATAAAGAGGTCCTTAACTCCATGAAGTAGACCATTTAAGGGTGGGCATATCCTTTTGTCCTGTCCTAGCTATGAATTTCACAGTAGTTTCAGTGGATGACGACATTCTAAGGATTGGTTTGATGGTAGCTGTGGCATCTATTAATAAAAACCTCATTAGGCCTGTTTCACACTTCCGTTTTTGTGTCCGCCAAACGGATCCGTTTCCGTTTTTTTGACGGAAACGGATGCCAACGGATCCGTTTTTAAAAAACGGATCCGTTTTTTTTGACGGATCCGCGGTAACCGTAATGGAAGTCTATGGGACAAAAAAACGGATCCTGCAAAAAATGGCGGATCCGTTTTTTTACGGAAAACAACGGATTTTGACGGATTTGAAAAAACGGAAGTGTGAAACAGGCCTTAATAGATGCTGCTGCAGTGTTGGTTAGGTGTTCTTGTATGGCTGGCTTCACATTTGCAGATGGAGGGCTGTGCCTCCTCCAGTCAGCTCCGCCTATTTCTGCATGTGGCTTCATGCGTCCTGAGTACCTCATCTTTAACATTGGGTATGCAGGCCATGCCGCAGAATGCGGATGCCACCGCATGCGTTGTGTTGACGGTGCGGCGACCCATGTAGAACGCATCATGTTGGAATTTTATGCGGGCGCTGCATCGTCAAAACAACGCATGCGGCGGCATCCGCATACTGCGGCACGGCCTGCGTACCCAATGTTAAGGATGGGGTACACAGGCTGCATGCAGAAATGGGCGGAGGAGGCGCGGCCTCACAGAGGAAGTCCACAGCCCTCCGTCCGCAAATGTGGAGCTAGCCTAAGTTTTCTCATTCTTTGCTGGAACAGAAAATGCAACATTATTGGAAACATCCATTTAGCCTTCACGCAGAAGCTGGAACACAGATTATTTTATGCCTATGATCAGGAATGGCATACTTTAGGGCGCAGAACATTTGTGCTGCGTTCTACATTACAATCACAGTGGATGGAATTTATAGAAATTCCATGCGCACTGGATTTCTAGTTACCATTTGGTAAACTCTCCTGCGGCGCAGGTTTATGAGCTGCAGCATGTCATTTTCTTCGGCAACTCTTCCTTGGCTGGACCCGGCGGCTGAGGCGCTGCCCGGACAGCCGGCCATACCGTGGCCATATAGCCGCCACTGTTTATTATTGTTACCTGTGTATTTGTGTTTGGCTTCCCTGCGTGGAAAACCGTTGTCAGTTTTACTCTTTATCCATATATAAAAGTTGAGTTTAACCATTGCTCTGTTTCCGGCTCGTCACTGCATCCTGCGTACCTGCGAGTACCACATATGCATGGCTCACCCCCCCTCCTATCATATGCATGGCTCACACCCCGTCCTACTCACCCTCCGCACCATCCCTACGTCTCCTTCCCGGCGCCGGCAGCTTTCCTGCTCTGAGCGGTCATGTGGTACCCCTCATTAAGGTAACGAATATGCGCTCCACACCTATGAGAGTGGAGATGCTTGTAAATTCATTACCTTAATGAGCGGTACCACGTGACCATTCAGCACAGGGGAAGAGCTGCCGGCGCCAGGGATGGAGATGCAGGAACGGAGGGTGAGTATGATGTCTTCTTGAAGCTGGTGGCTGCAGCTATCACTGTGCCACAGCCGCCGGCTCCTGCCGCCGCTCCCCCGCCGGCTTTCTGGACAATGACTCGTGTATAGGGGGGGCGTTCTTGGCACAAAAAAATGTGCTGAAAATCTTGGCTTATACATGATTATATATGGTAATTAGAAAGCAGCAAAAATCCACTGAGTCCAAAATGTGGCTATTCCTGATGGTGGGGATGTAACCTTTTGCATATCACTGCATATTAATATTCTAGCAAGCATTTATACTACCAGTGGCTGCCCTGAAGCACAAACATGTTCCTCATCATAGACAGAGAAAGACAGACTATTTGTGCTTTGGGGCAGCCTGTGGGTAGGTCTTTCCTTGGTTTCATTGGCCTAGAGCAAGAAGATAAAACTCTGCATACAATCCTGCCCTTGAGAACAGGAATCTCATTAACTAAAGCCCCTGTCGCACTAAGCGAGATAGCAATCGAGATCGCTGCTGAGTCACAAGTTTTGTGACGCAACAACGACCTCACTGCGTGTGACACCTATCAGCGACCGCCCCCCCCGCTGGGTATCACTGATCGTGCTCAAATGTCCTGAGCCTTTTTTTGATCGTTGGTCTCCCGCTGGCCAGCACACATCGCTGTGTGTGGCAGCGGGAGACCATTGATCAGCGAGCTCCCAGCGCTGTAAGCAGACGCTGGGAGCTGGTATCCAAGGTAAACAGCGGGTAACTAAGCGCGTGCATCGCTTAGTTACCCGCTGTGTACTCTGGATACCAGCGCGCTCGCGCTGGGAGCTGGCATCCAAGATAAACAGCGGGTAACTAAGCGCCACGCAGTGCTTAGTTACCTGCTGATTACCTTGGATACCAGCTCAATCAGTCAGACTCTAACCTCTACAACATGGGCAAGACCAAAGAGCTTTATATGGATGTCAGGGACAAAATCATAGACCTGCACAAAGCTGGAATGGGCTACAAAACCATACATAAGACGTTGGGTGAGGAGACAACTGTTGGTGCAATAGTAAGAAAATGGAAGAGATACAAAATAACTGTCAATCGACATTGATCTGATGCACCATGCAAAATCTCACCTCGTGAGTTATCCTTGATCATGAGGAAGGTGAGAGATCAGCCTAAAACTACACGAAGGAACTTGTTAATGATCTCAAGGCAGTTGGGATCACAGTTACCAAGAAAACCATTGGTAACACATTACACCTAAAGGTTTAAAATCCTGCAGTGTCTGCAAGGTCCCCTTGCTAAAGAAGGTACATGTGCAGGCCCATCTGAAGTTTGCCAATGAACACCTGGAAGATTCTGTGAGTGGTTGTGAGAAGGTGTTGTGGTCAGATGAGACAAAAATTGAGGTCTTTGGCATTAACTCAACTCGCCGTGTTTGGAGGAAAAGAAATTCTACCTATGACCCAAAGAACATCATCCCCACTGTCAAGTATGGAGGTGGAAACATTGTTTTTGAGGTGTTTCTCTGCTAACGGCACAGGACTACTTCACTGCATCAATGGGAGAATGGATGTAGCCATGTACCCGTAAAATCCTGAGTGACAACCTCCTTCCCTCGAGGCACCAGGACATTAAAAATGGCTGGGTTTTCCAGCAAGACAATGACCCAAAACATCTGGCCAAGGCAACAAAGTAGTAGCTCAAAAAGAAGCACATTAAGGTCATGGAGTGGCCTAACCACTTATGGAGTTAGTTGAAACTCCAGGATGCCAAGCAAAAGCCTCAAAATCTTAATGATTTAGAGATGATCTGCAAAGACGAGAAAAACAAAATTCCTCTTGACATGTACGCAAACCTCATCATCAACTACAAAAAACATCTGACTGTTGTGCTTGCCAACAAGCGTTTTGCCACCAAGTATTAAGTCTTGCTTGCCAGAGGGAGCAAATACTTATTTCTCACTGTAAAATGCAAATAAATTTATATAATTTATACAATGTGATTTTCTGGATTTCATTTTGACATTCTATCTCTCAATGTTAAAATAAAGACTGATTATGTACTGATTATGTCTTTGTCAGAGGGCAAACTTATAAAATCAGCAAGGGGTTAAATACTTATTTCCCCCACTGTTCTGTCAGACATGGTTGGTTAGTAATAGCATCGCTATATTGCACCTGCAGTGTAACAAGTCCATCTGAGGCAGGCAAATTTTCCTACACTAGTATTCATGCTAATTTTTTTAAATAGGGAAATATTATACACCATTTGTACTTTGGCAATTGAGCGTCAAAATACAAAAGCCAGGCTTGGTTAGAAATAGCATCGCTATATTGCATTGGCACTGTAACAAGTCCATATGAGGTGGGCAAATTTTCCTGTGCTAGTATTGCTGCCAATTTTTTTCAGCAGAGAAATATTAAACACCATTTATACTGCAGCAGCTGTGCATTAAAATAAAAAAGCCATACTTGGTTAGTTATCAATAGCATCACTATATTGCTCCAGCACTGTAATAAGTCCATCTGAGGTGGGCAAATTTTCCTGTGCTAGAATTCCTTCAAATTTTTTTCAGCAGAGAAATATAATATATTGATATTAATATAGAAATATCCTCGCTATATTGATACTGTAGTGTAACAAGTCCATCTGGGGTAGGCACATTTTCCTGCAATAGTAATACTGCATTTTTAAAAATAAAAATGCCAAATTTTTTGGGTAGAAACAGCATCGCTCCGGCACTGTAACAAGTCCATCTGAGGTGGGTAAATTTTCCTGCGATGCTAATCCTGCAAAGTTTTCTCAACAGGAATATATCACACGTAATTTACAATGGGCAATGCGCATGTTAAGGGACAGAGAAGTGGACGTGATGCTGATGGTGAATGCCAAGGCTGTGGGCAAGGTGAAACAGGGCCTACTGCGGGTACACAACAAACACAGATCATGTCCACCTAACTTCTTGTAACACTTTGTAGGGGCATGCGGAACATCACTCTTGATGCCAGACAAGTGTGAAAAGGTTGTTAAATGGATAGCAGATAATGCTTCCAGTCACTTTGCCAGCACATCCTGTCTCCCACATTGTGCAGTCTCACTAGCCATGATTTGGGACCACATAATCTTCACCCTGATCCTCCTTCTTCCCACCATGCCGAGTGCCCGAAGACAAGTGATCCCATACTTGGACACTCCGTAGAACTGTTCACATTTCCATTTATAGATTCTGGCATCTCGCCTGCCCATTTGAAGCAGGACTTGAGATCGCATGTAGCAATGCCCAATTATTTGAGCAGCCACGCTCACAAGAAGGCAATGGTGGGAAAATGCAATTACTGTCGCAAGAGGTGGATGATGATGAGACACAATTGCCAACAAGTGATGTTGTTACGTCAGTAAGTTAGGAGGACCAGGGTGCAAGAGTGGAAGACAAGGTGGCAGACGAAGTCACTGACCCCACCTGGGAAGGTGACATGCAGAGTGAGGACAGCAGCGGACAGGGGAAGGGATCTGCAGCACCACAACAGGCAGTAGGTCTTGCCAGAGACAAAATGGGAAACTGTTCCCCAGAGCACCAACACAATGAAGTTGCCAGGTCAAAGGTTAGGTGTTCTCGAGTGTGGCGCTGTTAAGATTGGGTCCCCGAGGAGAGCAAGCCCAAGCTAAGCCACAGAAAACCAGAGAGGTTGGTAACTAAGCAGATTGCAGACTCCTGATCCTATCCACACAACTAGCAGTAGCCGTGGAGCGTGCCTACGATGATCCTAGATGCCTCGGCACAGCCGGAGAGCTAACTAAGCCTAAAGCAAGAAAAGGGAAATCTAAACTGTCCCAGAGCAGACCCCAAAGGAATAGATAGCCCCCAAACATATATTGTCAGTGAGACAAGATGAAAACACAAATGCAGGTAGGAAAATAGACTGAGCAAACGATGGGGCCCACACTGACTAGACAGGTCAGGAAAGGAAAGACACTGTCTGCAATCACGCAAAAAGCCCGGCAAAAAAGTCCAACACGTCTGATGCAAAAAATACTGAAGTCGCACAACTTCGCCCACTATATCAGCACTCTGGTATATTCTAAAAGCAGAGCAAAAAGAGGCCAATCTAATAAGGGACAAAAACAAACTGGCACAAGCAGTAACATATGGATGGTGATTCAGCACAGCCCCAGCCGGAGCTGGCTGACCCACACAAAAGTGAAATAGGCAAAACCTAATCAAATGTAAACAGAATAGCAAATGACCACTTAGCTGAACATGCAGGGACTGAGCTGGAAACTAAGACCTCAGGAGGCAGAAAGAAAATCACCAGCAGGGATAGAGGGAGTCGGCTGTCTTAAATCCCAGTCTGAAACCCCAGATGTCCAATCGTCGTCCTCATTATCAGGTGGCAAGCCTCTGTTAATCAGATCAGCTCCATTACCTACAGTAACCACCAGAGGGAGCCCAGAAAGAGAACTCCCAACCCCTCTGTCAATTTGACCAGCTCCACTACCTTCAGTAGTAACCAGAGGTAGGCCAGAAAGTGAAATCACAACATGGCGCTTTTTAAAAGACAGTCTGGTTAACCCAAAAAAGGTCATTTACAACATATGCTATGCCAGCATCAGCAGGGGCAGCTCAACTACCAGCCTGTCCAAAATCAGCATGCTCATGCGCATGATAACAAAGCACCTGACTACTTGGGTTGAATTCCAGGGTCCAGAAACAGTGTCTATGGGTGACACCACTGCTTCTTCCACTGTTCTACATGCACACTAATCTCCTGTCCATGATGCAGTCAAAGATGCCTGTCACCCTGCACCTGTCGTTGCACACTTGCAACCACCTTCAGTAACCATGTCCACGTCTTTGTTTCAGTGCAGCGTTCAGTCGTCCCTACCCCAGTCCTTGGACGCAAGCGTAAATACACAGCCAACCACCCATAGGCCACAATAGTAAACAGCTACATTTCCAGACTGCTTGCCTTGGAAATATTGCCGTTTAGGCTTGTGAAGATGGAAGCTTTACTCAACCTCATGGCGGTGGCCGTACCTCGGTACTCGGTGCCCAGTTGCCGCTATTTCTCACTGTGTACCATCCCCACCTTACACAAGAACGTGTCCCATAACATCAGTCGTACCCTGACCAACACTATTACTGGGAAGGTCCACTTAACCATGGACATGTGGACAAGTGCTTGTGGCCAGACACACTACATTTCCCTGACTGCACATTGAGTGACCCTGGGATGGAATACATGCTACTGACACCAAGGATTGCGGGCCCTGGGTCAATCAGGGTTTCCTCCACCTTCTACATCAGTTCTTGCACCTCCTCCTCCTCATCCTCCATCTCAGAAATGTCAACATCATTCGCAAGCTGGAAGCACTGCCTTGGACAAGCAGCAACAGGCTCTGCTGAAGTGAATATGCTTAGGTAACAAACCGCACACTTCCATAGACTTGTTGAAAGGTCCAACAGACCAGACTGATCTGTGGCTGTCTCCCCTGAACCTACAACCAGGCATGGTCATGTGTGACAATGGCCGTAACCTGGTGGCAGCACTGAAACTAGGCAACTACGCACATGTACCATGCCTGGCCCACATGATCAACTTAGTGGTTCAGTGGGTTCTCAAAACCTGCCCAGATCTGCCCAAGCTACTTGTCAAAGTAAGCCGCATGTGTGCCCATTACCGCAAGTCGGCAACAGCTGCTACGGCCCTGGCAGTGCTGCAGCAGCATTTGCAACTTCCAGCTCACCGACTGGTGTATGATGTCACCATGTGTTGGAACTCAACATTACATATGTTGGCAAGTCTTTGTGACTTTGTGAGGGCGGTAGTTGAATACCAGCTGAAACATGCTCATCTGTATTCTGGTCAGCCTCTGAACATAAAAGCTGATGAGTGGACATGGATGTCTGACGTCTGTGCGGTTCTCCAAACCTTTGAGTACTCAACCAAGATAATGAACGGCAATGACGCCATAATCAGCATAACCATCCTGCTTTTCTGTCTACTGAAGCGCTTGTTGCTCACAATTAAAGAGGAGGTTTCTCAGGCAGAGCAAGTTGAGATGAAGCAAGAAAATATACAGGGTGATGCTGCACAGCCGAGCCTCATCTCATCTTCTCAACGTGGATTGGGTGATAATGAGGATGAGGAGGAGAAGGAACAGGAGATGCTTGCCTGTGCTACAGACGGTACTACCCACACCACCTTCATTCTGTCTGTTCATTGTGGATGAACTGGTGGTTCAGTCCCTCTGTCCTTGTTCACATTTACGTCACTTGACAAGTTGAAAGGTTTTAAATACTAGAGTTAGGACTGTCCCACAAGGGTTGCCTTGACGTGGCAGGATGGCTTGTACATTCTTTTGATCAAAATTATGTTTACTAAATACCCTTATTATTATTACTACCTTCATGCAATTTTTGCAATTTATTTTTTACTTTTTTATTTTAGGATATTTGTTTTTTTGTTTTTTCTGTGTAAAGGTCATGTGTTTATATGCATTTACATTTTGCATACATATTAATTTACTTTTTCAGCTAAGACCTCGTTTCTCATTTTGTTCATCGTGGATGGCCTGAAGATGAGAAGGAGGATGAGAAGATGGACAGTTGTCCTCTTTGTGCGGACAAGAAAGTCTTGGCTGTTGGCAGTTTTGCACACATGGCTGAGTTTATGTTCCGCTGCCTTTCCCGTAACCCTCGCGTTGTACGCATTTTGGCCAACACTAATTACTTGTTGGTCACCCTTCCAGACCCACGCTACAAGAAGAACTTTACATCTCTCCTTCCCCTGGTGGAGAGTTCTAATATAATGTTGCAGTACCAGAAGGCCCTAGTTGAAGAATTATTTAAAAAAAATTCCCATTTGAAAAAGCTGGCAGCAGAGGTCACAGTTCCTTGGATAACCAAGGAGTTGAGATGAGGGAGACCCACACCAGAAGCAGTAGAGAGAGGGTAACACTATCAAAGGTCTGGGACAGTTTTATCTGACCCTCCCATCGCCCAGGCACTGATGCGTGTGGTACTCTGACAAGGAGGGAAACATTTTGGAAGATGATGGAGTACCTTGTTAATGTACCAGCATCCTCTATGATTCCTCTGTGCTTTACAACTATTGGATATCCAAGCAAGACACAAGTCATGAACTATCTCCCTACGCCTTGGAGGTCCTGGCCTGCTCTGCCTCTAGCGTTTTGTCAGAGCAGGTGTTTAGTGCCCCAGGATTATTATAACCGATTTGCGCTTCTGCCTGTCAGCTGAAAATGCTGAGACTGTCTCTTATCTAACTGAGCAAGGGCTGGACTGGCCCAGACTTCTCAACACTACCAGATGACAGCAGCAGAACATAAACTAAAATCCAGTGGGGTTTTTTTCTGGTCTATTCCTATGCACCCCTTCCCACCCAAACATGGTTATACACTTCAGGATTTTGTCTTTTGTTTGTGTTGCTTTCCTCCATTTCGTCCTCCACCAAAATATCAACAGGGTGATCATGCTACTCTCGCTATAAATGTAAGGGTGTTTATGATGCCCGCATTAAGAATTTTTTTTTTACCTACCTCTGATATCCTTTGATATATATTTACCCCCATGGGTAAATGTTTTATAGCCCATGCATTTAGTGCATACCAGTCTAGAATACCCACTCCTTAATAATAGGCAAAAAAAGTTTTCTGAGGCCCTCCGCCACGTCTCTTCAAAGGAGCATTGGAGTGTCTCCATCTAATTTTTGGCATCCCTTGCACTTAGTACATACGCTTTACCAGTGTAGGAGACCCACTCTTTAGTGATGGGAAAAAATGCTTTTCTGAGGCTCCAACTTTGAGTTGAGGTAACATTATTGGAAACCAAAGGAGTCAGTGGGTTCTATTAGTATATGATCCAGTGCCTTGTTGTGGCCTGCAGGGGGTCATCATATATGGAGTTCTCAGACTGCATAGAGGATTTCACAGCCAGGACTGGAGACTTTGTAAATTAAGTAGAGTAGATCCTGGTTTCCTCCATATCAGGCTGAGTAAATGCGAAATGCTCCACTATATTCCCCAGCAGGGTTGATGAAATAGTTCTTGATGATTTTACGTTAAACTAATATTTTTTTCAGGGCTAAATAAAATATATTCTATTCTCTAATAATACCGCTATTATCTGCAATACTTGTAGGGTGAGCTTTCGCAGTAGGGATAGCGTATTACCGGCATCTAATCAGGGATTATTGCCTTATAAATTATAATATTTGCTGCTCCTTTTTTCCATGCACTCATTGACAGATTCATGTTTTTTTACTGTGATCTGTACTCAGAAATGCATCAAAACTGGCACTTAGCGTATTACAGACATCTAGTCAGGAATTATTGCCTTATAAAATTATAATTCTTTCTGCTGTTTTTTTCCATACACTCATTGACAGATTTGTGTTTTTTACGGTGATCTGTAGTCAGAAATTCATCAAAGCAGGCAAAATTAACTGATTTAATGTGTCCATTCGCAGTTTCACAGTAGCATCTGTATATAAGAGGTAGTGGTGGGAGATTTTGCGCTATTTGAGCTGGAATTACCACTTCTGAACTCTCCAGTGCTATTGTTTCCATCCATTTCTGGGGGCTACTTGAAGTATGTTTGGGATATTTGTCCTGCTGGAAGACCCATGACCTAGGATGCAAACCCAGCTTTCTGACATTGGGCACTACAATGCGACCCTCAATCCTTTGGGAATCTTCACACTTCATGATGCCTTGCACACAGTCAAGGCACCCAGTGGCAGAAGCAGCAAACAACTTCAAAATATCTTAGAACCTCCACCATATTTGACTAACTACTGTATTCTTTGATTTGTAGGCCTCATTCCATTTAAAGCAAACAGTAGAATGACGTGCTTTACCAAAAAGCAGTATCTTGGTCTCATCTGTCCACAAGACGCCTGCTGGCCCTCTAAAAATAGTGGGGGCTGCATGCTGTCTGTCTATAAGTTGAGAGGGTCGCCTGCTGGCTCTCTAAGTTAAACTTTACAGTATTAATACGAAAAAGAGAATTTGCCCACCTCAGATGGATAAATGATATTGCAGTATACAAAGCTTAGCCAGCTGCTGGCCCTCCAAAGATGCTTAGCCAGATGCTGACTCACTAAAATTAGAGTGAGAGCCATCTGATGGCCCTCTAACAAAAGTGAGGGCCATGTGCTAGCCATCGAACAATAGTATGGCCACCTGATGGCCATCTATAAATAGTGAGGGCCCCCTGATGGCCCTGAATAAACAATTTTCACTTTCAGAGTTCCTCCTTCATAAATTAAGCAGGATGTATCTGATCATGTCTGACACACCACATGGCCAGATAAGGTAGTAAAATGTTAAAATTCCATTTCATGGTGAATGTTTTTTTTCACCACTGAAAGCAATGCAAACATTATTATTATTATTATTATTATTATTATTATTATGCATTTATATAGCGCCATTTATTCCATGGCGCTTTACATGTGAAAAGGGGAAATATAGACAAGTATAATAAACATGTGTAAGACAAGGGACAAACAAGTACATAAGGAGAGGGGACCCTGCCTGCAAGGGCTCACAGTCTACAGGGATGGGTGAGGATACAGTAGGAGAGGGTAGAGCAGGTTGTGCGGTGGTTCAGTAGACCGAGGATCATTGCAGGCTGTAGGCTTGTCGGAACAGGTGGGTCTTCAGGTTCTTCTTGAAGGTTTCCGTTGATGGTGAGAGTCTGATGTGTTGCGGCAGAGAGTTCCAGAGTATGGGGGAAGCACGGGAGAAGTCTTGTATGCGGTTGTGAGAAGAAGAGATAAGGGGGGTGTAGAGAAGAGGATCTTGAGATGATCGAAGGTTGCGTGCGGGTAGGTACCTAGAGACCATCTCACAGATGTATGGAGGAGACAGGTTGTGGATGGCTTTGTATGTCATGGTTAGGGTTGTGAATTGGAGCCTCTGGGCAGTAGGAAGCCAGTGAAGGGCCTGGCATAGGGGGGAGACTGGGGAATAGCGGGGAGACAGGTGGATTAGCCGGGCAGCAGAGTGTAGGATGGACTGGAGCGGAGCCAGAGTGCTAGAGGGGAGGCCAGAGAGTTGGAGGTTGCAGTAGTCGAGGCGGGAGATGATAAGAGCATGAACTAGTGTTTTTGTGGATTCGTGGTTGAGGAATGAGCGGATCCGGGAAATATTTTTGAGTTTGAGATGGCAGGAGGAGGCGAGGGCTTGGATATGTGGTTTGAAAGAGAGCGCAGAGTCGAGGATCACCCCAAGGCACCGAGTGTGCGGGACTGGGGAAAGAAAGCAGCCACTGACATTGATGGATAGGTCTGGTGGAGGGTAGAGTGAGATGGGGGAAAGATCATGTCCATGTTAAGTTTGAGAAAGCAAGCAGAGAAGAAGGCTGAGATAGCAGACAGACATTGTGGGATTTCAGTCAGTAAGGAGGTGAGGTTGGGTCCAGATAGGTAGATCTGCGTGTCATCGGCACAGAGGTGATACTGCAAACCGTAGGATTCTATGAGCTGTCCCAAGCCAAAGGTGTAGATGGCGAATAGTAGGGGTCCTAGGACAGAGCCTTGAGGAACACCAACAGACAGGGTGCGAGGTGAGGAGGTGGTGTGTGAGAGGGAGACACTAAATGTTCGGTCTGTTAGGTATGATAAGATCAAGGATAGTGCCAAATCTGTGATGCCAAGAGATGAGAGAGTCTGTAGCAGGAGGGAATGGTCTACGGTGTCGAAGGCAGAGGACAGGTCCAGGAGAAGGAGGACAGAGTAGTGTAGCTTGCTCTTGGCGGTTAGTAAGTCGTTAGTGACTTTAGTTAGGGCAGTTTCAGTTGAGTGATGTGGTCGGAAGCCAGATTGTAACTGGTCAAACATGGAACAGGAGGAGAGGTGGGAGGACAGTTCAAGATATACATGCTGTTCCAGTAGTTTTGAGGCGTAAGGGAGAAGAGATATAGGGCGATAGTTAGACACAGAGGATGGATCAAGGGAGGGCTTTTTGAGGATAGGTGTGATTGAGGCATGTTTGAAGGATGAGGGAAAGACACCATTTGTAAGTGAAAGGTTGAAGAGGTGTGTTAGAGATGGGATGAAGACTGTGGCCAAGTTAGGGATGAGGTGAGACGGGAGTGGGTCGAGGGCACAAGGGGTGAGGTGTGATCTTGACAGAAGGGTGGAGAGCTGATCTTCTGTCATGGTGGAGAAGCTGGCTTTTGCAGAATAGGGCTGAGTGGCTAAGAGGGGCATTGGGGGCTGCGGGCCAAAGTTTTGTCTGATCGTATCGATCTTCTGCTTAAAGAAGGAGGCAAAGTCTTCAGCCGAAATGAGAGGAGGGGAGGAGGTGCTGTGGGACGGAGTAGAGAACTGAAAGTGTTGAAGAGTTGTTTAGGGTTGTGAGACAGGGAGGATATGAGAGATGCGAAGTAAGTTTGTTTAGCGGCAGAGAGCGTGGACTTAAAGCTGGCAAGGGACTGCTTGCATGCGCTGAAGTGCTCAGTAGAATGGGTTCTCTTCCATCTCCGCTCAGCGGCCCTGGAGACCCGTCTCAGTTCTTTGGTCAGGCTGGTCAGCCAGGGCTGCCTGTTGATTGTACGGGTTTTGCTCTGTGTGAGGGGGGGCAGCCGAATCAAGTGTTGCTGCTATTGTGGTGTTCTAAAAAGTGACAGCAGCATCTGTGTCATGAAGGGAAGCTATGTCTGTAAGAGGGAGAAGGGACTCAGAGAGTGATTGTAAATTGAGGTGTTTGAGATTCCTGCGAGGGTGAGTGAGTTTATGGAGCGGGGGTTGCTGTTATGAATGAGTCACCGAGGAGGAAAAAACAAAAAGCAAGCTAAGCCCAGAAAACCGGAGAGGTTGGTAACTAGCGGATTGCAGAGCATGGAGCGTGCCTACGGTGGTCCTAGACGCCTCGTCACGGCCGGAGAACTAAATAAGCCTAAAGAAAGAAAGGGAAAATCTAAACTGCCCCAGAGCAGACCCCAAAGCAATAGACAGCCCCCAACATGTATTGTCGGTGAAACAAGATGAAAACACAGACACAGGTAGAAAGATAGGCTGAGCCAAGGATGGGGCCCTCGTTAACTAGAAAGGACAGGAAAGAAAAGCTGCTGTCTGCAATCACGCAAAAAACCCTGCCAAAAAGAAAGTCCAACACGTCTGATAGAAAAAGGCCCTGAAGTCACTAGACTTCAAATCACTATATCAGCACTCAGGTATATTCTGAAGACAGAGCAAAAGAGATCAACTGATCTGAGACAAAATATGGATTCAGCCCAGTCCCAGCCAGGGCTGGCTGAACACAAAAACTAAGTAAACCAGACAAAAACTCATATGAACAATAGCAGAGAAAACTTAGCTTTAGGAAGGCAGGAACCAAACTGGAAACCAGGAGCCACAGTCAGGAGAAATCACCAGCAAGAAACTAGGGAGTCGGCTGCCTTAAATCCAATCAGAAACTCCTGATGTCCAATCGCAGGCCTCTTCCTCAGGTGGCCGGTCTCTGCCATTTAGATCAGCTTCATTACCTCCCTTCACCAACAGAGGGAGTCCAGATAGAGAACTCACTACTCCTCTGTCAGCACAGCCAGCTCCAAACCCTCACCAGAAGCCAGAGGCAAACCCGAAAATGAGCTCACAACAGGTTGCGCAGTAGGAGAGGAGAGGTAAGAGAATGTCAGTAGGTTGTGGTCAGACAGGGGGAGGGGTGAGTTATTGAGATTAGTGAGGGAACAGAGACGGGTGAAGATAAGGTCCAACGTGTGACCATCTTTGTGAGTGGCCGCAGAGGACCATTGAGTGAGGCCAAGGGAAGCCGTGAGCGATAGAAGTTTAGAGGCAGCTGGGGTGGAAGTGTCAATGGGGATGTTGAAGTCGCCCATGATGATGGTGGGAATGTCAGCAGAAAGGAAATGAAGTAGCCAGGTGGTGAAGTGGTCGAGAAAGGTGGAGATGGCTAGTTCTGGGAGGCAGTAGATGACAGCCAGTTGGAGGTTGGAGGGGAATAGATGTGGACGGAGTGCACCTTGAACGAGGGAAGAGTAGCGGAGGGTGGCAAAGGAATTGGGGTAAAGGAGCAGGTATCAGAGAGGAGCAAGCCAACTCCTCCACCACGTTTGTTGCTGGGGTGAGGGGTGTGAGAGAGATGGAATCCGCCATAGGAAAGCGCAGCTGGAGAGGCTGTGTCAGAAGGAGTAAGCCAGGTTTCAGTGATGGCAAGGAAGGAGGGTTTGTTGGTGATAAAGAGGTCATGGATAAATGATAGCTTGTTGCAGACAGAGCGTGCGTTCCATAGTGCTCAAGGTAGGGGGACCGGGGGAGTGGGGGCAGGATGAATAGGTATGAGGTTGACATGGTTGCAAAAAAGTGTAGAGGATCATGGCAGGATGTTAGAAATGAGTGTGGGGATGTGTTGAGGAGGGCCAGGATTTGGGGATACATCACCAGCAATGAGGAGTAGTAGACAGAGCATTAGAAGGTGGGAGCAGGATAGGACATGATGTGGCCGTGTGTGTCTGGAGAAAAAGGATTGTATGTGGAGGAACAGTTGTGACGAAGAGGCGAGATGGCTGGGAAGGATGGTGTAACAACCCTGCTGGCATCACTGCATGGCCTCCCATCCCCCGCACACCAACTTACTTTCTGCTTCAAGCCATGCTGTGAATTCTGTCTGTTGCCAGCTCTGTGCCTCTGCTCTCCATGTTTCCAGACTGTGTGTATAGGGGGGCGGCGCCTGAACTCTTTGGTTCTTATGCAGTCAGGGTGCACCTGTGTAATCTGTCCCTTACCAATCACCTAGAGCCCTTGACTATTTAGTTTCGCCACACTCACTGACCTTTGCCTGTGCAATGTCTAATCTCAGTTAGTATCTTGCTGCTGAGGAAGCCAGGCCCTGTTCTGTGTATCTCCTTCTCTGTAGGAATACTCTTTGTCTCGCTTTGTACCTTGTCCGCCTGCCAGGAGGCAGAATATCCTGGCCCTTGAGTCTTGTCCCCAGTACCTCGTCTGTACTCTGTCCGCCTGCCAGGAGGCAGAATATCCTGGTCCTTGTGTCTTTGTCCCTGTGCCTCTGTCTGAACTCAGTCTTACCTCTGTCTGTCAGTCTCCTTGTTTGTGGTTCCTTCTCTGCCGTGTCTTTCCTTGTGTCCTCCCTGTCTCTGCATCTGCACCCTCGCAGCTTTATCTGTGCATCTGCACCCTCGCAGCTTTATCTGTGCATCTGCACCCTCGCAGCTTTATCTGTGCATCTGCACCCTCGCAGCTTTATCTGTGCATCTGCACCCTCGCAGCTTTATCTGTGCATCTGCACCCTCGCAGCTCTGCCTGCTCGGCTCTCTAGCCGCTCTGTCTGCTCCGCACTCCTGCGGCTCTGCCTGCTCCGCACTCCTGCGGCTCTGCCTACCTGCACCTCCTGTGTGAACAGGTCCAAACCTGTTCCTTCATATTCCACTCCTTCCTGCCTATATCCATACCTGCACCTCCTGTGTGTACAGGTCCAAACCTGTTCTCTCATATACCACTCCTGCTTGCCCTGTGTCTCAAGCCGTCACCCGCCTGTCCTGTGTCTCCAAGCCGTGCCCGCCTGTCCTGTGTCTCCAAGCCGTGCCCGCCTGTCCTGTGTCTCCAAGCCGTGCCCGCCTGTCCTGTGTCTCCAAGCCGTGCCCGCCTGTCCTGTGTCTCCAAGCCGTGCCCGCCTGTCCTGTGTCTCCAAGCCGTGCCCGCCTGTCCTGTGTCTCCAAGCCGTGCCCGCCTGTCCTAGAATCATAGAATCATAGAATCGTAGAGTTGGAAGGGACCTCCTGGGCCATCTGGTCCAACCCCCTGCTCAAAGCAGGATTCGCTAAATCATCCCAGTCAGATGTCTGTCCAGCCTCTGTTTGAAGACTTCCATTGAAGGAGAACTCACCACTTCTCGTGGCAGCCTGTTCCACTCATTGATCACTCTAACTGTCAAAAAGTTTTTTCTAATATCTAATCTGTGTCTCTTCCCATTCAGTTACATCCCATTGCTTCTAGTCTTTCCTTGTGCAAATGAGAATAAAGTTGATCCTTCTACAATGTGACAGCCCTTTAGATATTTGTAGACAGCTATTAAGTCTCCTCTCAGTCTTCTCTTTTGCAAACTAAACATTCCCAAATCCTGCAACCTTTCCTCATAAGACAGGGTTTGCAGACCGGTCACCATTCTGGTCGCTCTTTTCTGAACTTGCTCCAGTTTGTTGATGTCTTTTTTAAAATGTGGTGCCCAAAACTGGACACAATATTCCAGATGAGGTCTGACCAAAGAGGAGTAGAGGGAAATAATGACTTCACGTGATCTAGACTGTATGCTTCTGTTAATACATCCTAGAATTGCATTTGCCTTTTTTGCTGCTGCATCACACTGTTGACTCATATTCAGTCTGTGATCTATTAGTATACCCAAGTCTTTTTCACATGTGCTGTCACTTAGCCCTATTCCTCCCATTCTATATATGCTTTTTTCATTTTTATTGCCCAGATGTAGTACTTTGCATTTCTCCCTGTTAAAAACCATTCTGTTAGTTGCTGCTCCACTTCTCCAGTTTATTTAAATCTTTTTGAATCCTCTCTCTCTCCTCTCTAGTATTAGCTATCCCTCCTAGCTTTGTGTCATCAGCAAATTTAATCAGTTTACCCTCAATTCCTTCATCTAAATCGTTGATAAAGATGTTGAACAATACAGGGCCCAGGACAGAGCCCTGTGGTACCCCACTTGAGACATTCTTCCAACTGGATGTGCAGCCATTTACGACCACTCTTTGGGTCCGATCACTAAGCCAGTTATGAATCCACCTAACAGTTGCCTTGTCCATTCCATACTTAGTCATTTTTTCAATAAGGATTGTATGAGAGACTTTGTCAAATGCTTTGCTGAAGTCAAGATATACTATATCTACAGCATTTCCTTGATCCACCCAATCAGTGATACCGTCATAGAAGGAAATTAAGTTAGTCTGACATGACTTATCAGTTACAAACCCATGCTGACTCTGTTTAATCACTTCATTCTTATCCAGGTATTGACATACATGTTGTTTAATAATTTGTTCAAAGATCTTTCCTGGTATAGAAGTCAGACTCACCGGCCTATAGTTGCCTGGGTCCACCTTCTTCCCCTTTTTGAAGATAGGAACAACATTTGCTCTTCTCCAGTCTTCTGGCACTTCTCCTGTTCTCCAAGAATTTTCAAAGATTATGGAGAGGGGTTCAAAAATTTCTTCTGCTATCTCCTTCAGTACTCTGGGGTGTAATTCATCTGGACCTGGAGACTTGAATTTATTTAGGTTAGCTAAGTGTTTCCTCACTATCTTTCTGTTTATAGATATCCTGGATTCTTCTATTCCCTTAATAGGACAGTGAATAACAGTTGATCTTGCATTTCCTTTCTGAGAGAAAACAGATGCAAAATAGGAATTTAAAAGTTCAGCCTTCTCAACATCCTGTCTTACCATTTCATCATTTTCATCCTGTAAAAATACTATAGCATCTTTGACTTTTCTTTTACTTTTGACATATCCCCAAAATCCTTTATTATTGCTTTTGACATCTCTTGCAAGCCTCAGTTCATTTTCAGCTTTAGTTAATCTGATTTGTGCCCTGCAGGTTCTGCAGACAGCATTATATTCTTCTTTAGATATGCCTCCCTCTTTCCATTTTATAAACATTTTTTTCTTCCTTTTTAGCATGTGCTTAAGTTCTGTGTTCATCCATCCTGGTTTCCTTAAATGCTTCCTATTCTTCCCTCTTTTCGGAATTGTTAACAACTGTGCATTGAGAATTTCATTTTTCAAGATTTCCCATCCTTCCTGGACATTTTTGTTTTTAAGGATATCCAGCCATTGGATCCCTCCAATTCTCTTTCTGAATCCCTTAAAATCTGCCTTTCTGAAATCTAACCTTGACGTCTGAGTCTTCACAGGTCTTCCACCTCTAGTTATCCAAAATTCTAAAATAGCATGGTCGCTACCTCCTAGGGTCCCAGCCACTTTTACCTCCTCAACCATTTCCTCCCTGTTTATAAGGATTAGATCCAAGGTAGCAGTTCCCCTTGTTTTCTCCCTTACCTTTTGGAAGATAAAGTTGTCAGCAAGAGAGGATAAGAATTTCCTTGACCTGTTAGTTTTGCCTGAGAGAGATTCCCAACAAATGTCTGGATAGTTGAAATTGAAATCTCCCATGACAGCCATGTCATATTTTTTGGAGAACTTGGCCATCTGTCCTGTGTCTCCAAGCCGTGCCCGCCTGTCCTGTGTCTCAGCCTGCTTGTCACTCGCACCTGTCCAGGTGTCCTGTTCCCGAGTGGGATCAGCAGCCACAGCCAGACACCACCCTGGAGTGGCACCCGGCAGCTACCTGCCGCAGAAGCCTGACCTCACCATCAGAGGCTCCAGTAAAGACCAAGGTAGCTGCCGTAGTTACGCCCCTTCCAGGGTAGTCTGGTTTGTGGCACAGTGGGGCCACAACCCCCCGGCTCGCGCCATTCAGCCAAGGCGCGAGCGTGACAGTTTGCACAGGCCATGGTCCCCGCTGAGTCCCATGTCCTTTCGCCCTCGGAGCAAGATTAACTTTTTTGCCAGTATGGGCAACCAAATAAATTTACCCGGTCTGAAGCCCAATCCTTCACTGCTCCACCCACCATTGTGGTCTCCAATAGACTGTTTGCTCAACTAGAGGCTGGCATACCTAAAGTTGAACCTCCCTCGGACCCGCCAAGATATGATGGGGACCCCAAGCAGTGTCGTGCCTTTATGGAGCAGTGCCTACGCTATTTTCAATGGCATGCTCCCTACTTCGCCAGCGATCGGGTAAAGGTAGGATTACTAATGTCCTATCTAACAGGAGATGCGTTGCAGTGGCTTAATCCCCTTTGGGAAGCAGGGGATCCCATCACCTCGAGCTTACCGGCCTTCCTGGTGGCCTTCTGCAAAGCCTTTGACAAGCCCAGTGCAGTGTTTCCTGAAGAGTCTTCCCCTCCAAGCTTCCAGGAACGGATCGGACGAAAGAAACCTGTGGCCAATTCATCTTCTCCGTCTGTGACCGTCCATGACCCATCTGTTCCTCAGCCTGCCAAAGCAGCCCCCATGCAAGATCCAAGAGGTCTAAAAAGAAGAAGCGGGTAAAGTTGCAGCCGGAATCTGGTCTCTGTCCTGTGAAGCCAATGACTGTTTCTCTGCCTTCAGGGAACTTTGGTGTGTATAAACCGCCAGCCATACGGAGTCAGTGTGTGGTCTCTGTCGTACAGGTCCCGAAGCCTGCGTGGGCGTTGTCTCGTGGTGGCCGAGCCCTACTTGAGAACAGTCTAGTCCTGCAAGGACAACTACAGCTCCAGGTCGGAGCTTGGTATACAAAGAAGTTTGTCTTCTGTGACGACTCCTGGAGTGGACCCTCTGGGTCGTGACACAAACCCTCCCAGGGCGAGCTGACCTAGTGAAGACCACCCCCTATACAGGGAGTGTCAGGGGCAAGCCCCAGGGGGTGAGGCACCACGACTGCTGGCACCAGGCGGCCGGCTCACAGGAGACACGAGTGGGTGAGAGTGTCTGCAGGAACGTGTAAAGTGTGGACACGGGAACACGTGGTATACAGAGACTTCGTTCGTCCGGGTGTGAGTGAAGCAGGAAACGTGCAAGGAGCACGTCAGAGCACTGAGTCAGGCAGCAGGTGTGCCAGGAGGTGTAACAGAGTAAGAGACTGAGTACAGGATCAGAGTGTGTGCCCGGAGGCACAACTGAGTATAAGACAGAGCACGGAATCAGAGTGTGTGCCAGGAGGCACGACTGAGTATAAGACAGAGTACAGGGTAAGAGCGTGTGCCAGGAGGCACAACCGAGTATGAGACAGAGTACAGTGTCAGAGCATGTGCCAGGAGGCACAACCTAGTATGAGACAGAACACAGGGTAAGAGCGTGTGCCAGGAGGCACAACCAAGTACAAAGCAGAGTGCAGATTCAGAGCGTGTGCCAAGAGGCACAACAGAGTGCAAGGCAGAGGACCTGAGTACAGTGCACAGCCAGGCAGGGACACGGCAGACCAAGCCAGGAAGCACAACAATAATCAGGCACCTCCCCTAGGGGGAGGTCGTCTGATATAGCACATGACTACTACTGGTTCCGGGTCAGGACCTAGCCAGAAAGCACATGACCACTACAGGTTCCGGGTCAGGTCCTCCATTACCATAGAGAGGACCGAGCCCTATACAGCACTGACAGGAGCGCGCAAGCGCAAACGTGACATGTAGGAGGAGGCCCGGGAACGAGAGCTGCGCGTGCGCACCCTACGGGACCCCCGGAGTGACCGCAGCTCCGGAAGAGATGACGTCGGGACTGAGGTCCCGCCCCCAGGTGAGCACGGCGTGACATCTTCCATTGGCTGTCTGGTATGCCCATGGGTCATTCTGAACCAGAGATCCTGGTGCCCATTTATGTTTGGAGACCCAGCAAGGTACCGCGCCTGAGACAACCAAGTGACAAGAGGTGTCTGGTTCCCTTGCGTCAGATTCAGTCAGCCAAGTCGTCGTCTTTATCCAGCCTGCTGGTCGTCGAGTCTAGGGGTGATGACGCCTCCGAAGAGGGTGAAGCGGAGGTCTCCTCGTCACACATCTCCAGCAATGATGCCAGTGATCTGCTCCCTAGAGCATCCCTGCCTCCTGGTTGTCTTCCCCAGGATAAAGGGCTGAAGATGGATCCTGAGTGGATGCCCTCGGCTCCTCTATGGCCAGTGGGTGAAGGTCCCAAGATGGAGCATTACTCATCCTCTAACCTGAAAAAGGGGGCCCAGTTTTTTCTGAGTAACAGGTTGAAATGGCTCCCTGTATGTATGCCTCCAGCTTCCATATGGCAGGTGGATGCAGAGGTGGGAACTGTGGCCTATGTATCTCCGTTGTTCACTCACCTGGAGGGGGTCCAATTTTATTTGGATAGTGGGCTAAAAAGGGACTCTGTGCAGGTGTCTTCAGTTTTTAGCTGGTTGGCTGATGTAGGAGCGATGTCGGAAGCTGCCAGGGTCCCGCTTTTTGCCAATCTGGAGGAAGAAGCCTTTGTACCCTCTGTGTTGGAAGATGACTCCATTGGGCACCAAGAAGCTTGGCACTTTGGGATTCCTGATGGCACACATATTCCACCCTACCTGAAGGATGTCGTGTCAACCTGGACGGTGTGCGGTCCCGTACTCCTTCTTCTGGTCATTCTGGCAGGCTTGAGGAAGAGGGGCCGTAAAGGGGGGGTACTGTAACAACCCTGCTGGCATCACTGCATGGCCTCCCATCCCCCCGCACACCAACTTACTTTCTGCTTCAAGCCATGCTGTGAATTCTGTCTGTTGCCAGCTCTGTGCCTCTGCTCTCCATGTTTCCAGACTGTGTGTATAGGGGGGCGGCGCCTGAACTCTCTGGTTCTTATGCAGTCAGGGTGCACCTGTGTAATCTGTCCCTTACCAATCACCTAGAGCCCTTGACTATTTAGTTTCGCCACACCCACTGACCTTTGCCTGTGCAATGTCTAATCTCAGTTAGTATCTTGCTGCTGAGGAAGCCAGGCCCTGTTCTGTGTATCTCCTTCTCTGTAGGAATACTCTTTGTCTCGCTTTGCACCTTGTCCGCCTGCCAGGAGGCAGAATATCCTGACCCTTGAGTCTTGTTCCCAGTACCTCGTCTGTACTCTGTCCGCCTGCCAGGAGGCAGAATATCCTGGTCCTTGTGTCTTTGTCCCTGTGCCTCTGTCTGAACTCAGTCTTACCTCTGTCTGTCAGTCTCCTTGTTTGTGGTTCCTTCTCTGCCGTGTCTTTCCTTGTGTCCTCCCTGTCTCTGCATCTGCACCCTCGCAGCTTTATCTGTGCATCTGCACCCTCGCAGCTTTATCTGTGCATCTGCACCCTCGCAGCTTTATCTGTGCATCTGCACCCTCGCAGCTTTATCTGTGCATCTGCACTCTCGCAGCTTTATCTGTGCATCTGCACCCTCGCAGCTTTATCTGTGCATCTGCACCCTCGCAGCTCTGCCTGCTCGGCTCCCTAGCCGCTCTGCCTGCTCCGCACTCCTGCGGCTCTGCCTGCTCCGCACTCCTGCGGCTCTGCCTACCTGCACCTCCTGTGTGAACAGGTCCAAACCTGTTCCTTCATATTCCACTCCTTCCTGCCTATATCCATACCTGCACCTCCTGTGTGAACAGGTCCAAACCTGTTCTCTCATATACCACTCCTGCTTGCCCTGTGTCTCAAGCCGTCACCCGCCTGTCCTGTGTCTCAAGCTGTCACCCGCCTGTCCTGTGTCTCAAGCCGTCACCCGCCTGTCCTGTGTCTCAAGCCGTCACCCGCCTGTCCTGTGTCTCAAGCCGTCACCCGCCTGTCCTGTGTCTCCAAACCATGCCCGCCTGTCCTGTGTCTCCAAGCCGTGCCCGCCTGTCCTGTGTCTCCAAGCCGTGCCCGCCTGTCCTGTGTCTCCAAGCCGTGCCCGCCTGTCCTGTGTCTCCAAGCCGTGCCCGCCTGTCCTGTGTCTCCAAGCCGTGCCCGCCTGTCCTGTGTCTCAGCCTGCTTGTCACTCGCACCTGTCCAGGTGTCCTGTTCCCGAGTGGGATCAGCAGCCACAGCCAGACACCACCCTGGAGTGGCACCCGGCAGCTACCTGCCGCACAAGCCTGACCTCACCATCAGAGGCTCCAGTGAAGACCAAGGTAGCTGCCATAGTTACGCCCCTTCCAGGGTAGTCTGGTTTGTGGCACAGTGGGGCCACAACCCCCCGGCTCGTGCCATTCAGCCAAGGTGCGAGCGTGACAGATGGAGGGCAAATGACTAGTTCCTTACTGGGTGGAGGGATTGCAGGAGTTAGGGAGAAATAGAGTAGTATGGGGGTGATAGTAAAAAGGTGAAACATTGTTGTGGTGTTATAGTCCGTTACCTTACAGTCAATTCCAGTCCAATTCTAGTCTAATTCAGAGTACTTTGAAATATGGATTTTGAAGTAGATGGAGCCGACTACGTCTGGAGCAGACCCATGGTGCTGAATATATGTGCAGCTAAACACAATCAGCTGTGAGTGAAAGTGGGGTGTGACTGCCCAGGCCAAATGCACAGAGTTAAGCAAAGGTCATAAAAGGGGGAAGAGGTTATACAGACCACTTAGATGTGTGGCAGAGATAACAAGAATGGAGTACAATTATGGATACAAGAAGATGGGTAAGCAATGCATACCATATAAAAAATACAATGCAGTTCACATGGGGCATTCAGGAGCATGAGAGAGAGGGGTGGAATTCAGCAATGCATACTATATAAAAATACAATGCAGTTCACATGGAGCATTCAGGGGCATGGGAGAGAGGTGTGGAATTCAGCAATGCATACCATATAAAAATGCAATGCAGTTCACATGGGGCAAAAATGCAGTAAAAACACTGCGTGTGAACATAGCCCAAGGTGTGGAGGAGCATTATTTTTTTCCCTTATTTAATTTGCTTTATATACAAGTCATTATTCTAGAAAGAGTGTTTCTTAACATTTATTCCAGTCAAATCCATTCTAAGTGTGTTTTTTATGTTTTATTGTCAGTCCGTAAAAGTTGCGTAATACTCTGACAACATTGTTCCCAGCACTGACCTGGGATTCAGAGATGCTTCAAAGTGTCTTCCTATGCTGTAACGATGCCATATCAGCGCTGTTTCTATCAATTTCAGCAATTCTTAGACCCCCCTCCAGACCTCCGGGGGGTGCAAGAAAACTGCTTGAGTTTCCCATTGATATACATTATGCTTGTTACTTGGGTTGAGCACCTGAGCATTATGATTTGTTCATCTCGAGTAATGAGTACCAAAGCATTTCAGTGCTCGCTCATCACTAGTGGTGAGCGCTGATCCTTTTTTACATTGACTGTGTTGTCTGGAGCTCCACTTTTATTGACTTTTGGAAAAATTTACTATCCATTCTGGAGTAAACCTACAAAAGACAAAAACCCTGCTATAATTGCACTTTTGCTTTTTAGTTAATTAATTATAGCAGGGTTTTTTTTCATTTTGTCTTTTGTAGGTTTTGTATGCTTTTTGGCCATGTGAACATGCATTTATATGCTGCATGTGTACCAACTCAAACCAAGCTCAATTTTTGTGTTTTTTTCTTTGTATTTTTGCATTCTGTGCAACCTGGGGTGTGGCCTCCCTCTCCTGAGCTGAAAACTGTATTTAAAGGCTTCCCCTGACTGGTGTCCACTGGTTGGGACCCGGTCCTTGTCTGCCCTTATTCACACAGACATCAACTTTGACACATGATAAGGTTTTTAATATTAGACAGTGTAGGACCGCCCCGACCACAGAGTCACCTTGTAGATGGTGGGATGGCTTTTATGCTATGTTTGGTCAAATACAGTATTACTAAGAACTCTGTATGATTTAAATGCACTTGTGCTTTTTACTTATTTAATTATAGCAGGGGTTTTTTCATTATTTCATTTTGTCTTTTGTAGGTTTTGTATGCTTTATGGCCATGTGCACATGCATTTATATGCTGCATGTGTACCAACTCAAACCAAGCTCAATTTTTGTGTTTTTTCCATTCTGGAGTATTTAGAATTTTCACCATTTGGATTCAACAGCCTAACTGTGATTTTCTATTTTAAATTTTTGAATATTCCTTTGAACAGAGTCTTGCAAAATAGAGCAACGCAGAGTTAAATCAGCACACTAGTTTGTTGTGTGAAGAAATACACACGCAAGATATATCTCGATTTGTGTCACTTTCTATGTACTGATTATCAAGGATGAGAACTGTACATTTCCTTACTAAATCTTCACAGTAATTTGGTCCTTGTATTATTTTTGCACCTTATTTCTTTGATACAAAATTGCACCCTATGTGAATAGTCTTGCATTATAGAGCAACGTCTAGCTAAATGAACATACTAGACTGAAGAATATTTAGAATTGAGAGTCCTCAGTGGTTGATACCTTTTAATGGCTAACTGAAAAGATGGTAACACATTGCAAGCTTACGAGACTACTCAGGTCTCTTCATCAGGCTAGACTAATACAAAATCTGAAGAATCACATATTTATACACAAGACAAATATGTGATTCTTCAGATTTTGTATTAGTCTAGCCTGATGAAGAGACCTGCGTAGTCTCGAAAGCTTGCAATGTGTTACCATCTTTTCAGTTAGCCATTAAAAGGTATCAACCACTGAGGACTCTCAAATCTAAATTTTCTTCTATCTTCTGGCTAAGGCCTGTTTCACATTTCAGTTATTTGACGTCAGTCAAAATCCGCCAGGTTGTGAAAAAACGGATCCGCTTCCATTGTGGCACAAACGGATGCCACCGGATCCATTTTTTGACGGATCCGCTTTAGTAGTGATTGACTGAAATTTAAAGGGAAATGAGTCTGGGGAAAAAGGAGAGAGAGAGAGAATTTTTCTGCCGCCAGAATGGAATTTGGAGTTAAATTTCTGAAAAGGAAATTTTTCCGGGCATGCTCAGTATCAAAAAGCGGATCCGTTGCCGGATTCCGTCAAAAAACGGTTGGCAATGGATCCGCCGTCCATAGGCGACCATTATAACGAATGGCGGATAACGGCGGATCCGTTGCTATCCGCTATTTTGACGCAGTCAAAAAACGTTTCATTGTCCGTCCACTGAAGTCAGCGGACGACAAAATTTTGGCGGAGCCGTCAAAAAATGGATCCAACGGATGACCATCCGTCAAAATCCGCCACTAACGCAAGTCAATGGGAAAAAACGGATCCGCCAAAAAAATGGCGGATCCGTTTTTTTTTTGCAAAACGGCGGATTTTGACTGACGTCAAACAACTGAAGTGTGAAACAGGCCTAACACGGTACAAAGATATATATCTTTCCTGTATCATACTAGACTGCGGAGTGTAGGAATGTATATGCAATATACAGCTCGGACAAAAAGAGACCACTGCAAAATTTTCAGTTTGTCTGATTTTCCTCTTTATAGGTATATTTTTGAGTAAAATGTAAATTGCTCTTTTATTCTATAAACTACTGACAACATGTCTTAGAATTTCCAAGCACTAAATTTTGTATTTTCAGAAAATGAGAAATGGTCAAAATAACAAAACAATGCAGTGCTTGCTGATCTCAAATAATGCTAAGAAAACAAGTTCATAATCATTTAGAAACAACAATACTAATGTATTAGCTCAGGAAGAGTTCAGAAATCAATATTTTGTGGAATAACCATGATTTTGAATCAAAGCTGTCATGCATCTTGGCATGCTTTCCACCAGTATTTCATACTGCTTTTGGGTGACCTTATGCCACTAATGGTACAAAAATTTAAGCAGTTCTTCATTATCCATGTTCCTCTTGATTACATTCCAGCGGTTTTCAATGGGGTTCAGGTCTGAAAATTGGGCTGGCAATGACAGGGATTTGATGTGGTGGTCCTTCATCCACACATTGATTGACCTAGCTGTGCGGCATGGCCAGGGCTGCCACCAGGAATTTTGGGGCCCCATAATGGAAAAATTTTTGGGGCCCCCTTGAGACTCCACCCATGCTCCACCCCTCTAATTGTCCACAGCCCCACCCCTATCTCTTGGAAAAACTACACTTTTCACCAATCCCACATTAAGGCCAGGGTCACACTTGCGAGTGCAATGCGAGTCTCTCGCATCAATACCCAGCACTGCCGCCAGCGGTTCGGACCGAAGCTTTCAGATGCATAGAAATACATACAGCCGTACTCTCCGGTCCCGAGTGCCGGCAGCAGTGCTGGGTATTGATGCGAGAGACTCGCATTGCACTCACAAGTGTGTTCCTGGCCTAACAGTTATTGTCTCACAAATTGACAGTGGTCAGAATTGTAAAAATTGGCTTGGTCACTAAGGGGTTAAAGAACCATTTAGGTGTGTACAAATGTCGTCTTTGTCCAACCTCTTTTTCAGGGATCCAATCAAAAATGGCAGGAAAAAAAACTTATAAAACAATCAAAACATTGGTCCTATGAATATGTTGGGGATAATGACTTGCTGAAGATATATTCAGGCTTCTGAACATCTTTTAAATGCTTTAAAAAATACCGTGCCATTAAAATCAGAGATCTGTCCATTCTTCTGATGGTTTACACTAAGAAAATACTCAATAGAGGGAACCTGTCATGTCCCCAAACGCTAACAGTCGGTAGATATGTGGTTAATCCACAGGTTAGGCTATGTGCCCATGATCAGGATATAGCAGCGTTTTGTACGCAGAGTATTTTTGCTGCATCCAAAATGCTGTGTTCTAATCATGCAGGTAAATCCGCATGTGTTCAGTGAATCATGCGGATTTACCACATCAAATGAATGGCTATGGGTGAGACTACACAGCACAGACTAGCATCTCCGCTGCAGATAACCAACATTCTGCGGCTCGTAAACCTGTGCCACTGGTGAGTTTACACAGCGGTAAATAGAAGCACAGTCGGCATGGGATTTCTTGTAATAAAGAGCACAGCACTTTGGACATACTATTACTGAGCGACAGCTGTAACCACGCCACGACACTAACAGCCGTCTCAGCACTGATAGAGACGGCCTTCTATGACTGAAATCCAGCAGCTCCTGGGAGAATAAAGTTCATTTCCTCGCAGCAGCCGGGCATTCAGAACAGCGACTGGGCAGCTAGAATTATATCAACCAGCAGATTACCCCCATATCTGCAGATTAATGTTATTTGGGGATAAGTCAATGGGAAAGCTAAAAGGACGTCAAGATCAAGAAATCTTTTCAAGCGCCTGTCAGTGCACTACTGTTTTCTTATTCGTTATAAAGATTTTTTTTAAAGTCCATGGAATGTCAGTAAGACCCTCAAAAAAGAAAAAACTCCAGCAAGAATAAAGTGTTGAAAAAGAGCTCAGGTTAAGTGCAGAAACTAATATAAAAGAGGTTTCAGGTTTACAAAACCCAAGCGAAAAGTAATGATTCCTGAAGAGTTTTCTTCTTGAAAAAAAGATTGTTTTTCCTCTCGTAGGACATGTTCACATAGAGAGTTCTTGGCAGTGTTTTACAACACAAACTCTAAAACTGGTGTGTTTTTTTTGCTTCAGATTCTGGTGCACTTACACCTCAGTGTGAACATGGTCTTAGGTAATCTAAGATGTGTCACATCTGCCATAAATCCTGTAAGACTGAGCCCGAATGTCACATCCCGGGATTTCTCATGTGCCAGCGCTGCCCTTCATAAACTGTTCTAAGTACATGGGCACAAATGTCAGGAATTGCTAGAAATAACTCCACTTCTCAGGGCAATGGGAGCAGCACCCTTAGGACTGAACCTACCAGCAGATTCCCCCTGCTGTACCCAGGAAAGGTGGGCAGCACATAGGCACAGGAGAGACATGTGCTGTACCAGGGCAGAATGAGTGGAGCCCCTGTGCCCCCAGGGCCTGGAGAGTGGTATCAGCAGTGGGCTCTCAGCCTCCTGCACTCACAGGGGGATAAGTGCCCCCTGCAGCCAACTATTCAGGAGTATGTGGGAAACTTGCACCCCACCATACCAGATATAGCTGTCACCGTCCCCATCACAGGTCTGGAAGAGGCGCCTCATCCTCTCCTCCTCACCATTGCTGGAGGTGTCGCCTCTCCCGCTGCAGCTGCTGCTCCCTGTGACTTCCATAGCCGCCATAGTGCATGACTGGGGCCTGCAGGCAGCGCCCCACTTGCTGCTGTAGGCTGCTCCCAGGCTAGAGCCTGGATCACCCCATACAGCATTGCTTACTTCTCATATAACATCTTGTGCTGCAGGACTTCGCCGTCCACGGTCAGTCACCATCTTCTGCTCCCAGTCCGATCCTGCCACATGGCGCGCACACACCACACACTGCTCTGCTCCGGAATGAGGAAGTGGAGCAGAGAGAGCAGCGTGTGATGTCACGTGACGGCGGCACTGGACCATGTTGCATCGAGGGGGGGAGGGGGCAGGCTGGGTTAAGAAGCGCTGGAGAAGTCTGAACAAAATGAAGGGGGGCCTGAGCGTGGACCGGGCTGCCAGCATGCTCGGGCCCCCCTAAACACCGGGCCCCATACAGGTGTAAGGGCTGTAATGCCCTGATGGCGGCCCTGGGCATGGCACACTGTCCTGCTGGGAAAAAAAACAGTCCTCAGAGTTGGGGAACATTGCCTGAGCAGAAGGAATCAACTGATTTTCCTGGATAACCTTGTATGCGGCTTGATTCATACGTCCTTCGCAAAGATTAATCTGCTCAACTCCAGCCTTGCTGAAGCATCCCCAGATCATCACTGATCCTCCACCAAATTTCACAGTGGGTGCAAGACACTGTGGCTTGTACGCCTCTCCAGGTCTCCGTCTATCCATTAGACGACCAGGTGATGGGCAAAGCTGAAAATTAGACTCATCAGGCAAGCTTACCTTACGCCAGTCCTCTATGGTCCAATCTTATGGTCTTTGGCAATCTTCAGCCTGGCTCTCCTTTGCTTCTCATTGATGAAAGGCTTTTTTATAGCTGTACATGACTTGAGCCCTGCCTCTAGGAGCCTGTTACAAACTGTCCTTGCCGTGCACGTCACCCCAGCTGCCATTTGCCATTCCTTTTGTAGGTCACTTGATGTCATTCTGCGGTTGCTGAGTGACATTCGAATAAGATGACGGTCATCCCGGTCAGTGGAGAGTCGTTTTCCGCCCTCTGCCGGTCTGTAGCTTTGTTGTCCCCAATGTCTACTGCTTGACTTTCTTGTAATGGACTGCCATCTTAGAAATTTTAAGGATGTAGGCAACATGACGCTCACTGTATCCCTCTGCTAGTAAAGCCAGAATTGAGCCCTTCTTTTCCTCACTCAATGCTTTTCTTTTCACCTCCTTTGGCAGGGTTAAAAGTTATCTTTTCATTCCTATTACTTTTGGGATATTACTAGCACTTGGTTTGCCATACAGCTTGTCCTATTGCAAGAGGATTGTGAACACCACAGCAGGGTTTTTTTTTATACTTTCCTTCATTAAATAAGATTTGTTCAGGTGATCACCTAATCAGAAGCACATTAAGTAGAATGAGGTGCACTCTGGTTGGAATTCAACTGAC